>NC_000070.6:42436163-42476163 GCF_000001635.26 Mus musculus
GATCACTTTTAGAAAGGTAAAAGAAATAATAGAAGAGGAACGAAGGTAGTCAGTGGGATGAGAGAGTCTGAAAAATGCAGACCACAGTTAAGTCCATCAGATTATATATCCCAAGTCTGAGAAACAAAAAACAGCCTAGAATCCCACAGTAGGCCTGACATCTCACAGTAGGCCCAGTGTCCCACAATAGGCCTGGCATCTCACAGAAGGCCTGGCATCTCACAGTAGGCCTAGCGTCCCACAGTAGGTCTAGCATCCCACAGTAGGCCCAGTGTCTCATAGGAGGCCTGGCATCCCACAGTAGGCCCAGTGTCCCACAGTAGACCCAGTGTCCCACAGAAGGCCTGGCATCTCACAGTAGGCCTAGAATCCCACTGTAGGCCTGGCATCTCACAGTAGGCCCAGTGTCCCACAGTAGGCCTGGCATCCCACAGTAGGCCTAGCATCCCACAGTAGGCCCAGTGTCCCACAGTAGGCCCAGTGTCTCACAGGAGGCCTGGCATCCCACAGTAGGTCCAGTGTCCCACAGTAGACCCAGTGTCCCACAGAAGGCCTGGCATCTCACAGTAGGCCTAGAATCCCACAATAGGCCTGGCATCTCACAGTAGGCCCAGTGTCCCACAGTAGGCCTGGCATCCCACAGTGGGCCTAGTATCCCATAGTAGGCTTCCTAAGCGACTCCCACTCTGAGCTTTCTGGAGTCGTCTTCTCCACATGCCCTTGGATTATGGATTCTCACTCACCCTCTCACTTGTTCCCAAGCACAGCCACAGGACATGCTAGCAAGGAGTTATCTTGAGACAAGCAGACCAGAACCAGGAAAGCCTCCCATGCTATGGCATGGCAGATCCCATCACCTCAGTATAAAATTCATAGTGGCTTCCCTTCTTGGACCTCTCAACTGCCATATAAGTGCAGTACAGGACAAGACACCTTATGTCCTGGGCAAGGGCAGCCTTGGGGACGTGGCTCACAGCAAACCCAGGCTTCCACTGACCCTTTCTATTTCTAGTAATAAGTCCACTTATGTAATTTTTATATAATTTTCTCAGTAGACTCAGACAAGTTGCATCCTGAACCCACTTCCCAGGTCTCTCCTCCCTCCTTCCCTCACTTCTCTGTGAACTGACCAACATCTCTCCTCAAAACTCCCTCAATCCTCAAGGAAGGGAGAGCATGGGAGAAAGGGATGCTTGGGGCTGTTTTCATCCTTGATATTCCTGAGAGCTCTGGAACACAGAAAATGGATGAAATGCAGAAGGGTGGGAATGGCCAGGCCAGGAGGGCAGAATCTTGGCAATCAGAAATGCAAGGCACAGGGCTGAGATCTGTCTTTTAAAGAGCTTTCTTTTGACTTTGCCAGTCTGCTCCGCAGGAGTGGAGTTCAGAGGATGGCTAGGCAGGCCCAGCAGTGAGTCTGCGCAGTCCTTGGTGGAATCTGAGAAGTGACTTCCTCTACCCTTGCCCCGCCCCTGTGATTGTGCCCCCAGAATATGAGGGGCCGTATCTTCCCTCCTCCTCCAACCCTCACAGATCTCAGAACCATAGGGAAGAGGCAGGTATCTAGGTCTCTTTTCTGTTGCTGTCATAAAACACTGACAGAGTGAGTTAAGAGAGAAAGGGGTCTACTTTTAGCTCACAGCAGTCTGTCACAGCAGGAATGTGAAGGCAGAGGGATGTTACTCTTCACCCTGACTCCCAACCTTGAGAATGGCAATTTTTAAAGAAAATATATTTTATTTTTAATTATGAGGGGGTACATGCACATGAGGGCTAGTGCCCTTGGCAGCCAGAGGTGGGTGTCAGCTCCTCTTGGAGCTAGAGTTACAGGTGGTTGTGAGCAACCAATGTGGGTGCTGGGAACCAAATTCTGGCCCTCTACAAGAAGCTAAGCCATCTTTCCCACCATACCTCTTACTCAAACTCCTGACTGCTGTGGTTGTCAGAACTGAAACCAAGCAAGAATTAATGCTGCTACTAAGAAGTTTAAAAGGGAGCTGGAGAGATGGCTCAGCGGTTAAGAGCATTGACTGCTCTTCCAGAGGTCCTGAGTTCAATTCCCAGCAACCACATGGTGGTTCACAACCATTTGTAATGGGATCTGATGCCCTCTTCTGGTGTGTCAGCTACAATGTACTCATATACAAAAAAAAAAAAAAAAAAAAAAGTTTGAAAGGGACCCTCCCCCTCAAACCAGGAAGGCAATGGGGAATCCACCCGATGAAAAATCTTGCTAACCAGCTTACTGCATTCATTTCCGACAGCTCCACCCCAAAGTTAGCCTCAGGCTTCATAGGTTTAAGAGGTGTCTTCACAATTGTTCCACTCTAGGTGTCTGTACATGAAAAAAAAATTAGGCCACTGAGCTAAGACATTTCCATACCTTAGCCTGCTCTAGGCTGTGTTCTCGCTGCTGGCCTATTCCTTCTGGTCTGAGGTCATTCAATCTGGTCTGAGGTCATTCAAGAACTGGACAAGGAAGAAAAACAATTGGCAAGGTAAAAGTCAGGCAAGTGGGGGCACTGGGTAGAGGCACAGTGAAGATGATTCCCAAAGCACTTTTACTGCTGTCTCCAGTCAAGGTCACAGTCTACCAACCTGCCTAACTCTAAAATCTGGCTCCATCCCAGAAAAGAGGGTCCTGCGTGTCTGGCATCTTAATAAACACAGACTATGCCCCTTAAGCAACAAAAAATACAGTGCCACTTTTTAACGTTACATTTTGATCCCACCTCCTCTGACGAAAACCTGGTTCCTCCCCTTCCGGGTGATATGCAAGCCCCACACATAGAATGCGAAGGTATCCCTGTGATGTAATTGTTAACGGTCCGTTTCCCGGGCTGAGCCAGGGAGGGCGGGGAGTTTAGGCTGTGCCGACCCCTGAGCCCCCCTTCAGGTGACTCCAGCCCCTCAAAATCTCCATCCAGGGCCTAAATG
Source organism: Mus musculus (assembly GCF_000001635.26). Classification (NCBI taxonomy): domain Eukaryota; kingdom Metazoa; phylum Chordata; class Mammalia; order Rodentia; family Muridae; genus Mus; species Mus musculus. The sequence continues at coordinate 42,439,101 of NC_000070.6, forward strand.
TCCCAGCTCCCCTGCCGCTAGACCTCCCTCTTTGGTGACTCCAAGTTCGGGTCCCTAGATAACCCTCCTCCTAACGCTTTAACTTCTAGTGATTTCCATAGCATCCATCCCATCCTGTCCCGATGTGACAATTGGCTTCCGGGGGTGGGGGCCACCTGCCTCAGTGTACCTGAGGACTATTCAGACTCGTCCTGGAAATGATGGCGAAGGGGACTTGCGACTTCGGGAATAAGTGTTCCTATCATGCTGTTCCACAGGAACCGTTCAGAGCCTGGACATGTCGCGATTGAGGAGATACGAGGTGGCGCTGGAAGCGGAGGAGGAGTGAGTTGAGGCGGGAGATGCGGAGGAGGGATGTGAGGCCGGGGGTGGGGGGAAGGTGAACGTCCCGGGGCGGGCGGAGCGGGCCCTCGAGGGGCGTGGGCTGCTGCTGTCCAGCCCTTGGGGGCGGGGCTTTCTGGAGGGCTCGGTTCCAGAGGTGGGGTCTGTGGGTCAGCCCCGCCCCTCCCGGTCCGGCTCTGCCTTGTCTTTGCAGGATCTACTGGGGCTGCTTCTACTTTTTTCCTCGGTTGCGAATGTGGCGCAGGGAGCGGAGGTGAGGGGGCTGCGATCTCGTGGGGGCATGAACGAGGTTCAGTGTCGGTGGACGGATGTGGGGGAGTCCAGGCGCCCCTGCCCCGCCTCATGTCATTGTCGGGTCGCCCTACAGCTCGGCGCACCCCCGGGAGCAGAAGCTGGAGCCTCTGCGGGGCCTAATGAGCTGTTTGTCGAGCGGCCTGAGGCCTGCTCCCCAGCGCTCGGGTCGTGGTCTCCTCTGTCGCACCCCCACCGCTGCTGCACAGACAGCCGGTGCATTAAAGATTTAAAGTCACGCCCACTGCCTCCCTGACTTTACCACCGCAGACGCCATTGGTGCTGGGAATCCCACTCCACACCTGCTGTTTCTTAACCCACAGGGCATCCCTCCCTGGTAGGAAGCCTTTGCATGTGTAGGACTCCATTGCTCCTAAGGGTCAGGCTTGTAATTACTATCAGTGACTGGCTCTCTGCCACGCCCTCCCCAAAAGCACCCACACTGAGAGTAGGCCACATCTTTCCCCCACCTATCAGTGTTCCCACAACTTCAGCTGTTACCACCTAACTCTAGCCATAACTTTGCCAGATGTCTGGAGAATCCTCTTTTCCTGGGAGTGGATATAAAACATTTTAGCCAAAGTTGAGGAGTCTGCTGTCAGTGAGAGGAAGGACCAGTTTCTAGAAGCTGTCTCCAGCAGTGTACCCCAGGAGAGTGACAAGGGTCGAGGGTCCAAGGTCCTTCCTATAGTTAAAACCCCAAACTGGCTCCCCCAGTCTGATCCCAATTTTTTGTTTGTTTTTGTATTTAATTTTTTAAGTGTGTGTGTGTGTGTGTATGTGTGTTTGTAATGTGTGTGTGCCCACCACAATGCATGTGCATGCAGAGATCAGAGGGTATGACCCTTTGTGAGGGTTTTTCATCCATATGGCTTCCCGGGATGGAATTCAGGGTTTCAGGCTTGGCACCATGGCCATCCTGACAGCCCCATCACCGTTTTAAAAGTCCTTGGTATCAGCAAGAACTAGCAGTTTGGAGAGAAATTTGTGCAGGCAACTTGATGCAGGTGGGGAGGGTCTCGGTTGCTAGCATGTTGCTAGGTGCTCAGATGTGTGCATGATACATGCAGGTGTGAGTCCTAGGCTGCTGTGATGGTTTGTATATGCTTGGCCCAGGGAGTGGCACTATTAGAAGGTGTGGTCCTGTTGGAGTAGGTGTGTCACTGTGGGTGTGGGCTATAAGACCCTCATCCTAGCTGCCTGGAAGTCAGTATTCTGCTAGCAGCCTTCAAATGAAGATGTAGAACCCTCAGAGCTCCTTCTGAACCATGCCTGTCTGGATGCTGCCATGTTCTTGCCTTGGTGATAATGGATGAACCTCTGAACCTGTAAGCCAGCCCCAGTTAAATGTTGTCTTTTATAAGACTTGCATTGGTCATGGTGTCTGTTCACAGCAGTAAAACCCTAACTAAGACAGCTGCTGAGCATGTTAATAGAAGACGGGTCTGTGTATCCCCCAAGCCAAGTAGAGTCTCCGTTTGCTAAACTATTTCCTATGCTTCCCTACCTCACTGTGTGTGTGTGTGTGTGTGTGTGTGTGTGAGAGAGAGAGAGAGAGAGAGAGAGAGAGAGAGAGAGAGAGAGAGAGAACATGCTCATGTATATAAATGCAGAGGTCAGTATCAGCTGTCTTCCTTATTTTTTGTGACAAGGTCTCTCACTGAACTTGGAGCTTGCTGATTCAGCTAGACTATCTGTCCCCACTTCCCAACACCACACCTTACACAGCTGCTGAGAATGGAACTCAGGCCCTCAGTCACACCAAGCTCTTTACCAACTGAGCCTTCTCCCCATAGTCTTAGTTTATAGGTTAGTAGAGTGTGCCAATACACTACAAGAATTTTTTCAAGAGGTGGGGAAGCTATTGGGTTAAATACAGAAGTTGATATAAGTAGCTATTGCGGGGACTAAAGATGGCATTGGCTCCTTTGTTTATCAGCACATGTTCATTGTACAAAGCCATGCGTCTCAATGACATTTTTTGTTCAAGTTTGTTGTCCATATCCATTCCCTATTACCCCCCTGTGTGTCACTCTTACCCCTTCCTGATAGTTTCTTTCCTCTTGCAAAGTAGTTTTGCCTATATTTTCATGCCATATAGGCATGTGCGAGCTCCACTTATGAAAGGAAACCTTTAATGATTGTCTTTCTGGGTCTGGCTCATGCCACTTGGTATGAACTCCAGTTCCATTCATTTCCCTGCAGATGGTAGTGTTTCAGTCTCCCTCATGGCTGAATAAAGCCTCATTGTACATATACATACAGCACATCTTATCTTGTCCTCTTTAATGGCTGTATAGGATGAGCCCATTGGTTGTTGTGAGCAGTGCTGTTGTGTAACTAACTGGAAAGGAGCAGGTCTGAAGGTCACTGAGGGTGGAACCCGAATCCTGACCAGCTTTAAGCCCCTCCTCTGTGTCCCTGGTAACACTAAAATTTTAAGGAAGCAGGAAGAATCCCATTTTATGTGGGAATTTGAGATTTTTTTTTAAATTACATTTTATTTACCTACTGGGAGTACAGGAGCACACACACCAGCAGTGTACCAGTAAAAGCCAGACGACAATCTGTGGGAACGTGAAAGGCAGCCTGTGTTCTGGTTGAGCCAAGCTTACCACGGAGGCTCAGTAGAAAACTCTACAAGGGATGGAACAGTGAGTCATGTTCTCAGACGTAGGTGCTGACACCATGGAGCCCCCAACTCCATAATCCTGTGACTATCAGTCACGCAGACAATGTCACAAGCTCCTGGCATTCTGGCTAGACTCCACCCCACAGTTACCTGACTATAGCCAGGTATGCTCCTCCCCGCAACTACCCTGCAAATGCGAGATAGCCCATCCCACTATAAAAGGGGCTGCTTGGCCCCTCCTCTCTCTCTTAAGCTCACACCTCTCTTATTCTCATCTCTAGTTCTCCTTCTCTTCCTCCCTTCCCCCTTCTCTCCACGTGGCCATGGCCGGCCTCTCTTTTTCTACCTTCTCTTTCTCTCTGCCTTTCTACAATAAAGCTCTAAAACCATGAACCGTCTCTGCTCATCAAGACCCACTGTGCTTGAATGATGGACTAGGCCTTCCCTTAAAGAGCTGCGTCTAATCTTCCGATAGAAGGCCTCCCAGCATTTCCAGCAGACACCACCAGACCAAGGACTCTCGCCCGAGTGGAAACCACCCAGAGCCCCTTTTTCCCCTTCCCCCTTCTCCCTTCAGCCCTGGGGCTGACTGAGCCGCCCCTGGGGTCTCCACCCATTCTCAGCTCTTCCTCCATGTCCAGCAATGTCCTGCGATGGCCAAGACCTAGAACCTGTCATCCCTGGACTCCATGAAGCTCAGGGACCCGGACTGCTCCCTCTCCATCCCCGGAGGACTGGGATTCCGTGGCTTCCCACAACCTGATGCTCACCCTAGGGGCGTGGAGAGTGCACAGTAGTCTCTGAGTCCATCCACCCAGAGCCCCAGAGCTCGGGCGGGCAGGTTTTCTCCCAGCCCCATTATTTCCCCACTCCCACTGCCTGACAACAGTCTGCAGAGGTGGCTTCTCTCCCCTGCCATGTGGGTTCCAGAGATCAAACTAGGCCATCAGGCTTGGAGGCAAAGACGCTTTTCCTGATGAAAATACCCCATGAAAGGAAGGACGGTAGCAGGGATGCTTCCTCCTGGGAGAGCATGACTTTTCATATATTTTTTTAATTTTTTTTCTTTTCTTTTCTTTTCTTTCTTTTTTTTCTTTTTGAGACATAGTCTCTCTATATAGCCCTGGTTTTCCTGGAACTCTCTATGTAGCCCAGGCTAGCTTCACACTCACAGAGATCCACCTGCCCCTGTCTCCTGAGTACTAGGATTTAAGGAATACACCCAGCTCATTTTATGTGGGAAGACCCACAAAAAAATTATCAAATAGAAAGTAGGGGGAGCACCCCAAACTGAAAGACACCGGGCAGAGAAACAGACAGCAATAGTTTAGATAATGATTTGACCACAGACTCGGTAGGAAAATGTAGTAAAAGGCACCTGGGTACTTCAGTTACATTGTCCATAGAGTTAGAAAACAAAGGAGTGTGCTACTGAGAACAGAGGGCCAGATGGGCCAGCTTATACTTAAACAAATAGCACTGATACCTGACAGATCCAAGATGAGTGACAGTGGATATATCCAGGGGTCTGAATCAGCACAAAATGGTGGACACTAGCTCACCCAAGAATCCCAAAGTAATGGTGATATAATTTGTTATCTAACTACTTGTGATGATTTGAATGCTTGGCCCAGGGAGTGGCACTATTAGGAGGTGTGGCCTTGTTGGAGTAGGATTGACCTTGTTGGAAGAAGTGTACACTGTGGGGGTGGGAAATGAGACCCTCATTCTAACCCCATGGGAGTAAGTCTTCTCCTAGCAGCACTGGATTGGCAAGGACATGGATGTGAGCCAGGGCTTCAAAATTGGGAAGGGGAAGGAAAAGGAAAGGGACAGTCTTGATTACATGGGATGGATTCCTGTTGGCCATCCAGTATTCCTCAGAAGGCAGCATGTCTGCTGTATTTTGCTAGCCTACCTCAGAGGAGAGCTGAAGCAAGGGCAGGAAGCTGGGGCTTCTTTGTGATGTGGTATGAGGGGTAGGGGGTGGGGTGGAGCGGTTTGGGGGTGTGTGGGTGGATACCTCTGGTTCATAAAGAAACTCTGGATCTATCACCATCCCATCAAGTCAAGAGGAAGTGGTCATGGGAGTTGCTTCCTCTCATAGGACCCTGCTGGTTAGCACAATGTGTCCGCTGCTAGCAGGATACAGAAACCCCAGGTGGGAGAGAGTATGGATGTGTGTATCATCTTCCCCTCCAGGGTAATTCTGTGCCTAAAGGACGGAAGACCAACCCTTAGTTGATCCTCAAAGCAGAGAAACACAAGGCCCAGGCTCACTGAACTAACACACTCCCAGGTGTTTCCTGAAGCACCCCAAAGATCAAGGAGGTCTTCTGACAGGCATCCTCTCTGCCCAGTGGGAGCTAGGCAGAGAGCCACAGAGCTAGGAGATTACAGGGGGGACCTGAATGAGGGGAACTGATGGGCTCTGGCGGGAAACCGAATGAATGTGCACACTTTCTGGGTTAAGATGGAGTTGGTTCTTCCTATGCCCCACTCCAGGCTGTTATCCGGCTTCTATTTCATGGCAAAACAGGGCAATTGGTCCTCATGAATTCATGTTTATTTTATACTTTTTTCCATAGAATATATTTTGGTCATACTTCCCTCTTCCCCAGCTTCTTCCAGATCTTCTCTGCCCACATATTGTTACACATAAATTCATGGTGCTACTCAGTCCTCATCATCCACAACTGGACAAGGTGGAGGGAAGAGGGAGACTCTGGAGCACTCAGCCTTAAGTGGATGTCTTTATTAAGATACCTCCTGCCAACGCTTAGGGATCTGTGTGGAAGATGAAGCAGAAAGATTGAAGAGCCAGTGGATGATCTTAAGGAGGCAGAGTCTTCTCCACAAATTCTTTTTTTAAATAAGTCTTCTCTTTCTTTTCTTTTCTTTTCTCTTCTCTTCTCTTCTCTTCTCTTCTCTTCTCTTCTCTTCTCTTCTCTTCTCTTCTCTTCTCTTCTCTTCTCCTCTCCTCTCCTCTCCTCTCCTCTCCTCTCCTCTCCTCTCCTCTCCTCTCCTCTCCTCTCCTCTCCTCTCCTCTCCTCTCCTCTTCTTCTCTTCTCTTCTCTTCTCTTCTCTTCTCTTCTCTTCTCTTCTCTTCTCTTCTCTTCTCTTCTCTTCTCTTCTCTTCTCTTCTCTTCTCCTCTCCTCTCCTCTCCTCTCCTCTCCTCTCCTCTGTTCTTTTCTTTTCTTTTCTTTTCTTTTCTTTTCTTTCCTTTCCTTTCCTTTCCTTTCCTTTCCTTTTCTTTTCTTTCCTTATTCATGAGTGCACTGGCACTGTCTTCAGACACACACCAGAAGAGAGCATCAGACCCCATTACAGATTGTTGTGAACCGCCATGTGGTTGCTGGGTACTCAGGACCTCTGGAAGAGCAGTTCCTGCTTTTAATCACTGAGCCATCTCTCCTGTCCACCCCCCAAATTCTTAACCTTCACTCCCTGCCCCCACTGCATCCTAGAAGGGAGGTCATAAGATATGCAGGGCACAGGAGTGAATGTGTGCCTGTTCATTTCCTAGCTTTGTGAAGTCTTGGCATGACAGTCTTTTGACAGAAAGCAACTGAGACACCTGAGCAGGGGCAGAAATTCCCTGTTCCTATTCAAAAATTGCAGCTTATAAGAAATCCCTGACTCTAGGGCCTCTGTTCTATTCACCCTCTCAAATTCTCCATGTGCTTTGTGTAAAAGAGTTGGCCGCTAAGTTCTCATAGCCTGAGGATCTTACCTATCAAAGGCCACCCTTTAACATACCTCTCCATTGCCATCTGTCTTAATTAGGGTTTTACTGCTGTGAACAGACACCATGACCAAAGCAACTCTTATAAGGACAACATTTAATTGGGACTGGCTTACAGGTTCAGAGGTTCAGTCCATTATCATCAAGGCTGGAACATGTCAGCATCCAGGCAGGCATGGTGCAGGAGGAGCTGATAGTTCTACATCTTCATCTGAAGGCTGTTAGACTGGCTTCCAGGCAGCTAGGATGAGGGTCTTAAAGCCCACAACTACAGTGACACATTTCCTCCAACAAGGCCACACCTACTCCAAAAAGGCCATCCCTGGGCCAAACATATTCAAACTACTACACCATCTTACTTTGCCTTTGCCTGAACAAGCTGAACTATAATGGATGATTATAGTTTGTAAAAAAAAGAAAATTGTATTATGTTTTAAGTTTTTAAAAAAGCGCTTAAGATTTTCAGAAAAACTTATTGGAAAATACGAAGTTCCCGTAACCCTTTCTAGACCCTGGCAGTTTTCTTTATTATTACATCTTATGTCACACTTTTTTTTCCTACAGTTGAGGGACCAATATTGACGAATTCCTAAAGTCCACCTTGTACATTCCTTTTCACTTTTCTTTGTTAAGGTCACCGACTATTGATTTAAACATTTTTACAAGGATTGTTCTAGCAAGATAGGGAGTAAATGGCATGGATTATGGCAGAGGCGAAGGGGGAGGGGAAGGAGGTGGAAACCCACCTGGGAAATCTGGTGACAGTCACCTTGCGCTGGCAGAGGGGAGGAAGGGAGCTGCTCCCAAGAGTGAGAATTTCCAAGTGGCTGAAATGGTGAAGGGAGAATTCCAGAAGACCTTGGAGTAGCTGGTGAGTAGGCCGCCAGCAAGGCTTTCTTTTGTAGAGGAGGAGCCCTACTTGGCTGAGCCTCTAGAGAAGCTCACTGCTGAATGCTGGGTCAGAGGGACCCCCAGTGTAAATCATCATACACTGCTGAAGGCACATACAGCAATGTCTTCACACAGATAGGCTGGAGGACGTCATCCACACACACTTCTCTGGAGAAGGCGTCACGTGTTTTAGCACAAGGGCTGCACAGGTCCTGTTCAGGCTCCTTTCATGTAACCTTTGCCCAGGACTCTACCAAGATGGCATGCAGGCTGAGTCACATTGATGTTTTTGTTTGTTTGTTTGTTTGTTTGTTTTTGTTCTGTTTTAAGAAAAGGTCTTGCTATGTATGCTGGTCTCTAGTTCATGATGGCCGTGCTGGGATCACAGGTGTGCAAGCACCATGTCCAATGGACTCTGATGCTATCGTCCTGATTGGTCTGAATGGCAGCTGAGGCTCATGCATTATTAATACCACCTACTCTGGGCCACTCCCACTAATCAGACATTCCTAGTCGTGTTATACACGCTACGATTTTCTTTCTTTTATAATCTCTAAGTTTTTGGGTATAGTTTTTCTTCATTCTTGAGAATTTCACACATGAAATATGACAATACTCATTTTCAATTTTCCCTCTAACTCCTCCTTTATCCCCACCCCCCAGTGTAGTCGCCAGCAGCTACGGGTTACTGGGTTCCTGAAAGGAAAGCTGGGGTTGGATGGGAAAGACAGTGAGAGAAATAACAAGCCAAGACAAAGTTCTCTGATCAAGGCCAATGTTTACTTGTGAGTCAGAGCTTATAAAGGGGGTGGGGGGACCCATCCCCCACCACACCAGGATCTCGCTGCTTTGTCAGGATCCCTGCTTTCAGCAGGTAGTGGCATCTTGGAGGAAACCGCAAATGTGGCAGGACAATAGACTTTACCTAGGTCGGAAGACTCCACCCTAGATGGGCTAGCAACTGTGGCAAACCAAGTCTGAGCCAGCCTGCTCAAGACTGGGGGGAGGGCACATGCTAGTATGTCCTCTTCTAACTTCATGTCTTTTTTTTTTTTTTTTTTTTTTTGGTAGCCCACTAAGTCCAGTTAGTGCCGCCTATATGCACATGAGTGTGGGCATCCTATAGAGTGTGAGAAACCTAACAATGGCCACAGCCTCAAAAACTAATGAACTTCCCTTCCCCTGCAGCTATTAACAGCCAATAGCTCCTCAGTGAGGGGTGGGGCCTGGAGATCATCAACCCTATCTATGCCAGGCCGGCTTGATCTTGTGCAGGTGGCGCTCATCACTGTGAGCCATGCCATGTCCAGAAGACAGGACTTCACCTCACCTCGCCCATTCTCCAGGTTATATTCCTTCCATCTCTTCTTCTGCAAAGCTCCTGAGCCCTGGTGCTGGGGTGTGAATACAGATGTTCCGTTTAGTTCTGAGCGTCCGGTCTCTTCAGCACTGTGACCAGTTGTGCACCTCCACTTTGACTTGTGTCTTCTGCAAAAAGCAGCTGCTTTGATCAAGGTCGAGAGAGCTCAGGTCTATGGGTTTTAACATTTATATTTACAATGCAATTTGGCAACATGATCACATTAGTTACTTTTCTGTTGCTGAGATAAAACACCAGAAGAAGAAGGAGAAGGGGGAGGAGAAGGAGGAGGAGGAGAAGGAGGAGGAGGAGGAGGAGGAGGAGGAGGAGGAGGAGGAGGAGGAGGAGGAGGAGGAGGAAATGGGTTTATTTGGGCTTACATTCCCAGAGGGGATACAGCCCAGCACAACAGGAGAGGCATGGTGGCGGCAGGAGTGTAAGATAGGCCTGGCATCGGGAGGCTGGCTGATCACATTTCATTCCCACACATGAAACCCAGAGGGAGCAAAGGAAGCAGGGCCAGGTTATAAAACAGCAAAGACCACCCCCAGTCACCTACATCCTCCAGCAAGGTTCTGGATGTCTTTAGGAACTTCCTAAAGGTTCCATAGTGTTCTCAAGCAGTCCACCAGTTGGAGAGCAATAGACATGAGTCTACGGGGGGAGGGGGGGTCATTTCAAGCTACAATAATGAGCATTTCTAGTGCCTATGTTTGTTTCTGGCTGTTTTTGTTCTTTTAACTTTGAAACTCCCTTTATTTTTGTGTGTATGCATGTTTTGGCTGCATGTCTGTCTGCACCATGTATGTGTCTGGTACACAGAGGCCAGAAGAGGATGTTGGATTCCCTGTGACTGGAGTTTTAGGGAGTTGTGAGCATCTTTGTTTCTTGAGTCAGGGTCTCACTATGTAGCTTAGGCTGGCTTTGAACTCAATATTCTTCTGCCTCAGACTGGGATTACAGGCATGTGTCACCATGCCCAGCTTACCAGAATCCTTAGGAAAACAGATTTAAAAAAAAAAAGTTGTAACATTTTAAATAACTACATCTTTGAGAATTTCATGCATTTTTACAATGTTTTTTTGATTATCCCTGTGGAGGGACTTTTGTGTCTGAGGCTGTAATCCTAGCTCATGTCTATGGGAGTCATAGTCCCTAGAGTAGAACCAGCTATTGTTATTTTGCTAAATATTCATGCTGTCAAATTTGTTTCCTAAATATTTATGCTTACACCTATAGATGTGGGCTATTCTTTGCCTTGGCCATAGAAGCTTCTTTTTGGAGTGGAAATAAGTCAAAGCTGAGATGTATCGCTGGTAAAAGAGTAAGGAGGGAGACTACTTGCTCCAACCTAAGCGGAATATCATATTAATTCCCCCCACAACCACTACCACCAAGGCTCAGGAGAGGGAAGGAATGCAGGATGGGAGGAACATCGTGAAATGTTGGCTTCTGGGCTGTGTCCGTCTCACTCATGGCAGCTATGGCTGCCCCCACAAGACCTATACAAGATCAAGTCAGCCAACACTCTGGTGTGGATGCGGGTAGATGATCTCCAGGCCCCACCCCTCGCTGAGGAGCTGTTAGTTGTTGGCAGCTGCTGGGGAGAGAGAATCATTCTGAGCATGTGGGTGGACCGAAGACACCCAGAGGCCCACCCATCACATGGCTCGCTTGCCGCTGGAGCTACTACAACGTGAAAGTCTGTGGTGGAGAGATAGGAGAATGGAGTGAGGCTCGGTGAAGCCCCAGCCCGAGCCGTCACTGAGGGCCATGTCTGGGTCTGTGATCAGGCAGCAGCAGGGGCCTGTGTCTATGTCTGTGGCTCACATTATGACCAAAGGCCACGTGGATGTCCCTGGTCTGGTCTGCTGCCTGGAACCATGTTGATGTGCAAGGACTGTGCAGAGATGGCCCAGTTGGGGGTTGAGGGGACTCAGGTGAGCCCTGTGGCAGGTTAGGAGAGCAGGATTGCTGTCCCTGCCCCTTGCCAGCTATAGTACTCCTGAGAGCAGGCCCTGTTCGTCACCTGGGTGACATCACTAGAGTTGGCCACGATGTTAGGAGTGTGGGTGAGCTGGCCTCCTACTCACTTGCTGTGGGGTGGTGCAGGTGAGGGAGAGATGGCCCTCATGTCCCTTGCTGGCTGCAGCACTGGGTGAACTGGTGGCCCAGCGCTGGAGACCTGTCCTGGTGCTGTGAGTGTGGGAGAGTTTGAGGGCTGATCAGCTCAGCTACCACCCAGGCCCAGATCCAGGGTGTTGAGTTGGCCCACCCCAACATCTGCTCCATCTATGAACTGCTGGAGCATTAAAGGAGACGGTCCTGCAGATCCAAAACTGCAGGACTTCCATGACTCAGGGCAACAACAGGGTTTCCGAGGAGTCCTGGTAAGGATCCAGTATGGATGGTGTAGCAGGAACCAGAGGCCTCAAACCAGACTAGTAACACAGCAATGAACATTTCCAAGTACAGACATGTGGTCTAAAAGAGTATACTGTGGGACACACTGTGACACACTACAGCTTCCACAATGAGAGTTTTTAGGTTTGTATTTGTTTTTTATTTTTGGGTTTTTTTTTGTTCTTTTATTCTTTATTTTTATTTTATTTTAGGGGGAGGTTATAAGAGTGGAGGGAAGATACAAAGAGATGGGGAGAGGAGAGGATTGGGGTGCATTCACAAGGGATCAATAAAGTTAAAAAAAGAGACATGACGTTTAGGAGGGGAGCTTGCTGGAGGGGGTAAAGAAAGGTGGGTGCCATATTTGTGTATAAGTATGAAATTCTCAAAGATAAAAGTATTTTTAAAGCTGGGCATGGTGGCACTCGTGTAATCTCTGCACTGGAAAGGCAGAGACAGGTCCATTTCTGAGGCTCGCTAGTCTATCAGCCTGGCATTTCAGTCTCTAAGCTCACAAATAGTTCACAAATAGTTCTACAAACTAAACATAGAGTTCACATTAACAGCAGCATGGGCAGGAGAACTGGCCACACTCCCACCCACCTGTCTGAGACCCAGGCTGACCAGCTCAGCTACCACCCAGACCCAGATCAGGACTTTGAGTTGGCCCACCCCAACATCTACCCTATCTACGAACTGCTGGGGCACTGAAGGAGCTGGTCCTGCCTATTCAAAGCTGCAAGATCTCCAGGACACAGGGCAACTGCAGGCTATCTGATAGGTCACCAGACTCAGTGGCAAGTACCTTTATCCACTGATCCCTCCCACCCACCCCTACCTCTTAAGTTTCTATTACCTCTCAATATCCCATTAAACTATGAACCCATCAATGGAATATTCCATTGAGAGTCCTCAGAATTCACTCTCTTCACCAAAGCCCACCTTGGAAGATAGCCACATTGAAGATCAAGACTTCAACATGAGCTTTTGGGAGTCTTTTCAGATTCAAACCATAGCACAAGTGTATACATTTGAGAAATACTATCTTCCTGCTCTCAAGACAATTGACAATATAGTTTTAAAGACAAGACTAATTCACACATCAGTGATTAGTCCCAGCTCGCCCACACGCACAGCACCAGGGCAAGCTCAAGCTCTCCAGCACTGACCCATTTACCCAATTTTACAATCGGCAAGGGCAGGGCCAGATCTCCCTATGTTCCGTCCCTGAAACCCACATGGCAGAAAGAGAGGACCAACTCTTGAAAGTTGTCCTCTGACCACCACATGGTACAAGTGCAACTTCACAATGAATAAATGAATGTATAAAGATTGTTTATTTAGAAGGTAGAATCTACTCAAGCGATTGGCTCCTTGGGATGTGTTTGGGAGGTGTAGCTCTGTCCTTGGCTCTTTCTGCTCCCTCACTGTTTTCCTTCTGGATTTCTTGAGGTGAGGGCAGCTTTTCTTGCCACCGGCTCCCATACCCACTATTACCTGCTTCATCATAGATCCAGAACGACATGGCCAAGTGACTGAGGACTGAAATGCCTGAAATCATGGGTCCAAATGAATCTTTTTTCCCCTTTGTGCTAATGTATTTTCTCTCAATGATGGGAAGATGCCTAACACACTACTCAGGGTGGGCATGAGTGTTCATCAGACTAGTAGGGTGAAGACTGAACGCTGAGGAAACTATGAAATAGACTCTTCACAGTTTTGGGATACAAAGGTTTTATGAGGCCATTCTCACTGGGCAAGATAGTCTAAAGGATTTCCAGAATTCCTGAGTGTTACAGAAACATCACAGTATCCACAGGGATCAAGCAATTAGCACAAATGCAGATTAATGGGACGAGGACAAGAATGACTGTTTCTAGAAATGAGCTGCAAAACACTTGCCCCATGCCTTAGCTGCACATCAATAAATGCACATCAAATAAAGCTACAAGAATATCTAACCACAACTAGCTACTGTTTTTGTTTGTTTGTTTGTTTGTTTGTTTGTTTGTTTTTATGATTCGGGCTGGAAGTGCTCCTCTGTGCAGGCATCATTGCCCTGAGCAGGCTGGGTGGTGAAATATGGATAGAAAGAGCTGCAGATACACAAAGCCTTGGACAGAGTTCCACAACAAGCCGAGTTGGTGAGCCTCCATGGACAGCAGTGCTTATAATCTCTTCCCACTCAAACTGGAGGCTTCCCCTCCTTGCTCTTATTGTGCAATTTAAAGACACTGCTGTCTTTGTGGTTGGAACACTGCTGGACTTTTGGTTTAAACATGCTGTTGACCAAATGTCTTACTGAGGAATCTTTCCATTGGTCCAATTCTGTAATGAGTACAGGCGCTGATAACTGACTTCCCGAGGAGCCAGTGCTTACACGGGATTGAACAGTATGTAGCCTAGTAGATCTGATAACATGTTATTGGCTTGGGGTTTGATTCTTAGTCCCTTTCTTCACTTAAAGTTAAGAACTCTAATGTTGATGATGTGCACAGATCTGTGTAGAACAAAACCTAGGGAAGAAATGGAAACTGGGTGGTCGTCAGTGTGATTAATCTGGGTGGGATGAGGTTGTGGTGTCATACTTTCTTTTAGCTGGAATGCATTTTTGTACCACAATGTAAGTTCCAATAAAAGCTTACTTAATTAAAAAAACAAAACAAACAAACAAACCTGCCACCTTGGTTTTCCCTTCCACACCTGCCCTTTTTGTATTTCTGATGTCTGATTAACCCCTTTAGTGAATATCAAGGCTTTTCATTTCTGATCCTTAAATATGTTCTCTCCCTGAACCTCTGTGTACTTGTCAGACACATTTCCAGGTAAGGAAGGTAGAAGTTTCTCTGTCCCAGTCACTCTTCCTGACAATGTACCTGGTATGCCAAAGTATTTAGTTTTCTGAGGATGAGTAACTTATAAGTAGGCAAGTGTAGGGGGCTGATCTGGTATTGCTATGTATTCAAATGCTAAATATCAGCCCCTAAGATCTGGTTGCCCCCTGGGCTGTTAGGGATGGTTAAGAAATACAAGTTAATAGTTACTAGTATCATGCCAGATGCTAGTCTAGATTATCACAGAAATATACACCCTAGGTTGCACAGATAATTTATACCTATAAACAAGCAATGTTTGCTTGCTCAGGTATGCTATAAATAGATGGATAGTCTTCAAAACTCTCAGATACTCATAGAATAGGGCATTTAAAGTTTGTTTGTTGTTGTTGTTTGTTTTTTTATTTTTTTATTTAAGACCTTCTTGACATAAAGGCATGTCAGCTTCTGGCAGTACCCCATTCTATTTCAAAGAAGATGATGAGCATCAAGAATCTCCAACCGGAGTTTGCCTCAATGTGGCAAGCTGCCACAGGGCAGAGAGTTGCCCATAATTCAACTACAGACATAATGCTGTTCAGAAAGGACAAACAGGCTCAGGGACATCTGCCAAGCTCTGCCAAGAGAGGGTAAGCAAGTCCTTTATAATTCCTGCTTCACAAAATGTCTGTCAGATATACTGGGCCAGAAGGATGAAGATGGATGCTCCAACATTATGGAGACAATTCTGGGGAGCTGTCCAGGCAGCCATTTCTCAGCCATTTCTTAACCTTGAAAGCTGCTTGCCTGCATTTCCTACAAATTCAGGTAATATTTACCCCTTCTCACATCTCTAATGGGGATGAAGGCCAGAGAGTTATAGTCTTACAATTAAACTTAAGTTATAAAGGATCTAAAAAATATACTTTAGGGTCTAAAGAGGTTTTTAAGGATGGCAAATGAAAGTTATGTAAGTTGGAGGACTTGAAGGTTTAAGTTATAAATGGATGTTTTAAGGTTGATAATTGCAAGTTATGAAAGTTAGAGAATTTAATGCCTAAGATGGTAATGAGAAAATGATTTAAATACAGAACTCTAAACTCACCAATATAGGCTAAATAATAGAACACTTTCTCCAAATACAAAAGGAGTGGACATTATGAATGTTAATTATTACACCATAGATTTCATAATTGTTCTTACTATACACACTTTATTGTTGTAAGAAAAGTAGTCTTTTTATTCATACAAAAGAGGGAAATGTAGGGAACTGATCTGGCACTGTTATCTATTCAAATGCTAAATACTGACCCCCAAGATCTGGTTGCCTTTGGTGAGGAGAACCTCAGGTGTGAGGAGATCTTCATGAACACAAAATGATGCTATGTAACCTTGCTTCCCAAGTTAATTGATTAATAAAAGGCTAAAACCTGTGATTGGGCAGTAGATAGAGGTAGGTGCGTTTTCAGCTACCTGGCTTGGGGTCACAGGTAGGGAGAAAACGGAGAAGAAAGGACACACAGAGAAGAGGAGGCCACCATGAGAGTGGATGGACCACGAGCACATGGCCAGGAGAAATGGCAAATAACAAGGGACATATGGCTGGGATGTAAGTTAGAATAACTCCAAACCTGCCCAATCTAGGCTCACAGCTTGTTAATAAAATACAAGGATTGTATGTCTTTTGTACAGGCTAGCTTGAATATGTAATTCCTTTTATAGGCAAACATAAGAATTGCTTAGCAATCTAGGACTCTGCTTGGCTTGGGCTATGCACACATACCACACTCCAAACAATATGCCTATGCAATCTGTAAGGAACCTAGGACCCCCATTTGTATTGAGCTATGCACACAGCCATCTCTAAAGAATTGAGGGCTGGAGAGATGGCTCAGTGGTTAAGAGCACCGACTGCTCTTCCGAAGGTTCTGAGTTCAAATCCCAACAACCACATGGTGGCTCACAACCACCCATAATGAGATCTGACTCCCTCTTCTGGTGTATCTGAAGACAGCTGCAGTGTACTTAGATACAATAATAAATAAATCTTAAAAAAATATTTTAAAAGAATTGAATAAGTTGTTCCACTCTTAACAACCATTGAACTTGGACAGTTTCTATTCAAAGATGTTGCAACTACATCTTGTAAGAGGATAGTAAGATTGATATAACCTGAATTAATTTTGGGTGCATGGGTAACAAGATGAAAGTATGTACTCTGGGTGAACTTTTAGGGAGTAAACCCCTATTTGCCATCTTATGCCTATGTATAATTGGGTACACATATCAAAAATCAGGTGCATTATGGAAAGAACGTGCACCGTAGGAAAGAGGTTATTATGCCCAGATCCGAGGGTCCCCAAAGACCACTAGGAGTTGAACTCTAGTATGCAAAGACAAAGAGTCTTTATTCAAGCTCGAGCTTGGACCCTCAGGCCCCTCTGATGAGCAAGGTAGCACAGAAGGCCCCAAGCATCTAAGGTTCAGCCCTTTTATTTCAGTTACAGCAGGGTGAGTGGCTTATCAGCTTGGCAGTTACATGATTGGTTAACAATTATTTCAGTTGGCTTAAAGAATTTATATCTATCTATAACGTCTGGAACATTAGGTATTTTCCTGCTGGTGAACCATGTTTAGGGTGGTTCCTTCCTGGAACAGTTTGTGGTTTTCTCAGTAATTAGGGTTGAACCTGAGGATAGGGCCTAGTGTATAATAAAATGGAAGCCTGGTTACAAGATGGAGTTTGTCTTGTCAAGTTGGGGCCCTTCAAGGTTACATAACACTCTGTCAGTCTAGATAAAGAATCACCTATGCAACCTTTAGCAACCAAATTCCTCCTTCTCTTAATTCCATAAAAGGAAATGCCAGACAGTCCTTGGGGACCTTTAGTCAGTGGCCCACAGTCACTATTTTAACCACATTCCTTCTTTCTCTTCTATACTATCACTTTGCTTTGGATACAATTTTGTACTTTGCAAATCTGTATCTGATCATTTCAATGCTGTGAATAAGATGTCATGAACCTGGCAGCACTAAGCCCAGACTCTGACCACCAGGAACAACTACACAGCTGTGAAGAAAAGAACCAAGCCAACGGGCTGGTGGAGAGGGGTGGGTGGGTACAGGGAAAATGGAGAGCAGGTCCTGCTTGTGAATGTGACATTCATGACCAAAGGTTCATGACCTTTAAAGATAACCATGTCTCTATCCTCTGCTGTAGGCTGAATTACCACACAAGTTTTCTTGATGGAATAGAGGTCTTTGTGATGCGGTCTGGTGGCCTGATTCATGCACATGTCAAGGCTTGGCCCTGGGAGCTATTAGGCACATGGACTCTGAATGTCCTAAGAGTAGGATGGCTGGTCTCCTCATGCTGATGAGGTTCTATGTGCTTTCTGTGGGACACTGAATGTCCCTTGTATGTCTATTTCTGCATCTTCATCATTGTCCTAATTGTCTGGCAAGTGCGTCAGAATTACCAAGGATTGAAGTGCGAAAATAGAAGAAGCTGCTGTCGGGTAGGGAAACCCTGTGACCAATACTGAGCTGGTAGAGACGCTTTCAAGATCCATCTTCCACTTATGGCCTCACTACCCCATCTGACAGTTTGGATATGATACTTTGAAGGGTGTTTATATAATACCTTTCTCCTGTGAGGCCTTTCCTTACCAGAATGTTTATGAGTTGTAAACCAAAAACCATTGTATTGCTTTGAATAGAAGATTAGCATTATCTCAGATCTCCCAATACAGGAGAATTTCCCATTTTAGTTTGTTACGGCATTTATACCTGGAAAGCTTTTTATATTAGAACACATCCTATATGTGTTCTATTCTTTCTACTCTTTTGCCTGCAAACTCTGGTAAAACATCACCCAGTAGACGGATAGGAAGTAGAGTTCAGATTAGTTTCAAAGAGAACCAGAAAGATGGAGAAGAAGGGAAAGTCAGGGAAAAAAAAAAGTAGAGCCTAGCAGAAGGCAGGGGAGGAGAGCGTAAAAAATACACATAGATAAGGAAAGGAAAGGAAAAGTGCAAGATATTTGTCACAATATGAACACAAAAGAAAGTTCCAGCCTCACATTCTAATATTTTTCTCTTTAAGCGTCATCAAAAAGTCAGACAAAGGGCTAAAGATGCAGCGTCAAGAGGTAAAGTTCCAATGTCCCCTGACTCCCCGCCCCGGGAGAGCTCCCACAGTTCCTCTTCTCTATGACCTTGCCCAGTGCCAAGTGCTCTAACTTCTGAGGTTCCAGAGCCACTAACTGGTGACATTTACAACGGACTGATCTTGATGGGAAATGAGAAATTAAGAATGTTAAAAAAAAAATTCTCTGCCTTACTCCCCTGATAAGAAAGAATTGAGGCGTCCTTAACTGTCATTTACTGAGTTTATGACCCTATGGGATTCATTTCACCTATGGGTTTATCAATAAAATAAGCACACTATTAATTATCCCTACAGGGGACAGTGCGTTGTAAATGGTGGTGCTCTACCCAGACAAGGCACAGAGCACCAAGTCTAGGAGCTCAGCTTCCTGTTACTGTAGAATCCCACATAACACTGTGTCCTGATTCCTCAGCCAGGAGACTTTCCCGAGAAGAAGCTGAGAAGCCATGGGAGCTGCTCTCTATCATGAAAAGGTGACTTCTTGATCTCTGTATCTAAACTCTGACAATTTCTTGGTCTGATCCAGGCCAGGGGTGAGGAAAGGGGTAACTGAGGGAAGGACAGACACAGGCAGGCAGGTTTGCCAGCTGAGAGGGCTGCCAGGGCAGAGATGGGTCACAGCTCAACAGGGAAGAGCCACCCCACACCCAATCTGTATGTTAGGGTCTCAGCAGGTCTGAATTTCAGAACGGACTCACGCATGCTCTGTAAAGGACATTGCTAGGGTTGCACCCAGACACCAACCTGTCAAGAGAGGGAATTCAGCATAAAGAGGTCACCATGTCATATGGTCTTCCTGCTGCTCCCTTCCAAAGGCAGAGCCCTGGGTTTGGCTGGACACTGCTGCTATTACCTCCTGTCTGTCCTCAGAGTGGGGGAGCAGTTGTTGGGATGCCATCTTCCCATCATCTTACCCTCTACTTCATTTCTGGAGAGCACAAAAGATTCCCAAGAGTTTCTGGATACAGCAGCACCCCATGCTTTGAGTGAGGACCTCATTTCCTACAGTGTAGGGTTAGAACTTTGGGACTGGAGAAAAGGGCCCAGAAACCTCCAGACACAGTCTTCCAAAGAGACAGACAAAGTTCGTTCATTAATGGTTGTCTTATTTTTCTCTTCCAAGCCAAAGCTGGGTCCCCAAGCAGGGAAATGTGCGGCAGCTCCTGTGTTTAGATCCCAGCTGCCAAATCTGTGAGGCTGCGACTGAAGAGATTCAGCAGTTAGTGCAGAGTGAGAAAAGTCAGCTCTCCCCTGCTTTTTTGGGACTGAACCAGGGTTCTGCTCACTCTGCACACCTGGAGACGTTACCCATGTCTTTTGAACAGAATATGGAGCTCTGTTCCAGGCACACCAGACCTCATCCACGGGTGCCTGGAAACCAAACACTAACACAACTAACGGGACACTTAACACAGTTGACCAACACATTCGGGGTTCAAGAATGCTGGACTGATCGTCTCCAGCTAGACCAAAATTTTCATCTCGCCAACATGCCCATGGTCTCAGAGACTGTGACTTCTTCAAGGCTCAAGGAACCTATGGTTTTAATGATTGAGGAAACAATAGTGCAAAGCAAAGCAAAGCTTGACCAGGAAAGCCAAGACCTTCATCACGTGAAGCCCTCTGTGTCTTTACTACCCCTGGACCCAAGCTTGACACATACTATGTCCTTACATATGGACTCAATGCTGTCTTCCCATCTGCCATTACTTAGTCCTAAAGTCCGTGGGCTTCTTGAACTACAGGTAAAAAAATGCATACATTTCCAGAAGTGGGGTCTTCCGAGACGTGTGGAGGAGTCCCTGAGGTAGCTCATGCCAGACCCAACATTATTTCGTCGATCTCGAGAAAATCCATCTTCCTGCACTCTGAGCAGCAGTTCTAAGGTCATTGAGGACAGAACTGGGATCGTTTCCCACAAGACCAGCAGCTTGTATTCGGCAGGCCAGCCCGTCCAGACCTTCTGGGTTTCCAAACGGCCTGTTATAAACCTGCAACAAGGAAGGCCCTGGCACCAAATTCATACTTGCTTGCCCTCTCATGAAGGTGAACATCTAAGGAATTTCTATCCACTCCCCAGGGCAAAAGCTAATGACTCAGGGGACAATCTTCAGAGTGAATATTATAGCCACTTATTCTGTGGCCTTCCATCTCTTCACAGTGAGTCCTTGGATGTTACTTACTTGAGTTCTCAAGGTACCTGCAAGAAAAAGGATATGTCCAAGCCCTCCACAGATACTCAGCCCTCAGGGGTACTCTCGGGCCTTTTCTTACCCAAAACACCATGTAAGTCAGCCTATCCCTCTTCCCCGACCTCTCTGAATGGCAAGACTCCCTGTGAGCGTGAAGGAGCACAGATTACTGTCCCGTTCCTGTCGCTGGCTGAGTGTGAAGCACTGGAACGCCACCTCCTAAAGAAACAACTCAGCAAGCTTCAGTGGGGCCTGCCAACACTCCTCCTCCAAAACCAGCGCCGAATGCTGTGTGAAGCACCCAGTGAGGCTAAGACAGTAAAAACTTCCTTGGCAAGGAAGCCCTTTTTACATCCCACCAGGGACATCTTCCCAGAGCACACAGTTAGGCTGCTGGAATTCCACCTGCAGAAGCAGCTGATTCACCTCCGCTGGGGGCTGCCCCAGAGGATCCAGCGCTCCATGAATATGCTGCTCTCCTCAACAGACCCGCAGTCCCTGCCCTGTGGCAGCAGTAGCTTACCCAATGTGAGCATCTCACAGCCCGGGAAACCAGAGGCCAATGGGCCTGGTGACATGTTCTCACTCACAGCGGGCAAAGGGACAATCCCCATGCCACACTTGTTTGCCAAGACAAGGGAAATGTTGAAAAGCCATGTTGATTCCAAATGTGAACAGATCCAGGAGGGCAAGGTCCCGGCCCAAGTCTGGAAATCTTGGGAATGCAAAATTCCTGGAAGCTTAGCAACAGTGGCTCCCTTCCCTTGGATTCCACAAGGCCAATGCAGGAAGTTACAGGCAGAAAGTAAAAGTGACCCTGACTTACTTCACAAAGTTGTTCCCTGGAAACCAAAGACCCTCAGCCAGGAGACACAAACCTTATCTGGTACTCTCTTTGAACACTGTAAGAAGCCCCAATCCCTGCCTAAGGAAACCATTAAGAAACTGGAGACAACTTTACATCATAAGTATCTGGCCTTCCTGTCAGGCCTGCCTGCCCTTTACTGTGTAGCTCTCTCTAGGCCTGCATCCCCAGCAGTCACTAGCCAACCTAGACTCAGAGAGAAGATGCCCAAAGCTGTCAAAAGCCCATCAAATGCTCTGACTCAAATAACCCCACTTGAGCCCTGCACTCAGGATGACAGTGGGGTGTCTGCGGACACTGCAGAAGAGTTCCAGCCTGGAGCAGAGGCAGACAGAAGGACAGAGAAGGTGCCTGCAGAGAGTCAGCCTCCCCCATGCAGACCCTACCCAATAAACACACATATCTTGGCCAAACTGAATTTCCACCTGAAAAAAAAAGATCCTAGCAATGCAGTTTGGGATTTCTGAAAAGGAAAAGAGAGAATACAAGGAGCTGGGTACAGCCGACCTAGAGAGCGAATCCATCCAGGAATTTCTCAGAAGTCTACACATGTCAGAGAGCACACTGCTTCAGGAACAGCCTGTCGCATGCCCATCTCTGCCAGCCCCAAATGCAAAAGGGGTCCACCCTAAAAAACAGCCAGCTTCTGCAGTACAGGATGTGTGTCAGGCGCAAAGGCCTCCTCCTTCCAAAGCAGTGCCCCATAGTTCTGCCCAGCAGAGCTCCAAGGCCTCGCAATCCCAAAGGGATAAGACCCAAGTCTGTGTTGACATGGAAGCTGGAGGGAAAAGGTTCAACCTAGAGAAATCCAAAGTCGTGGGGGACCTTGGAGAAGGGGACGCAGGTCTTGGGTTTTCCCTGGTCAGTCAAAAGACACGCCAGGATGGAGAGCAGGAGAAGAGGCTCCTGCACAGACCACTCCAGGGCTCCTCACAACAGGGTCACACCTTTCATCTTGAGGATGCCTGTCCACACAGTCCCCGGGAGTCCCCTGAGCTCCAGTTCCCAGACCCACCTCCAGAAGTCTTCATGGAGACAGACTCTGAGCAGGACATGTGTTATTAGACGCGTTCTCACGCCCGGCCAGGAAGAACACCACAGACCAGAATCTTCTGCGGCAAAGCTTTATTGCTTACATCTTCAGGAGCCAGAGTGTAAGAAGCAAGAGCGAGCGAGAAGCAAGAGAGAGAGAAAAGCAAGAGAGAGAGAAAACGAAACCCCGTCCCTCTTAAGGAGCATTCTCCTTCGCCTCGGACGTGTCACTCCCTGATTGGCTGCAGCCCATCGGCCGAGTTGACGTCACGGGGAAGGCAGAGCACAAGTAGTCATAAGATACCCTTGGCACATGCGCAGATTATTTCTTTACCACTTAGAACACAGCTGTCAGCGCCATCTTGTAACGGCGAATGTGGGCGCGGCTCCCAACATCTCCCCCTATCCTTTTAATAAGAGCAAATAGGCCACCCATATTAATGAGAGTGGAGATAGAGGTCAAATCCCCAGTGTGTAGGTAAAGGAGCCATGTACAGGATTAGCTCTTAGGCTCACAGGCTTTTACCCAGAGCAACCCTGACCTGCTCCCGTGTCGTTTTGCCTGGGGGAAGGGAACTAGGACACTGAACCTTCATGAAAGATGACATGTCTCCCTAGAATAGGCTCATATATGCCGCAGAGCCTTTCCATTGCAGTGTTTAGCCTTGCAACTCTCTCGGGCTGCTGAAGCACACTCACTGTATCCCGTGCAATGAGTCTAGCCTCATGGGATATAAGAGCTGAGTGGCCAGCGACCTATTGCCTAAGCATAGATAACCATATATCAGGGGGAGCTCCATGTTCTAGTCCTGCAAGCGCCTGGGCAATAACCACCTTGTCTCTCCTAGTTTGGGCCTTAAGCTTACAGACCAATCAAAGAAGGAACACTAATCCACAGCAAAGTGTATCTCCAAATAATATTAATCCCACCCATTTTTTAAAGAAAGAAAATGCTGAGGAGATCCAATTGGGTAATCCTTTGGTCAGCGACAGGTCCAAGCGCGTGGAGTTGACCTGAAGTCTCAATTCCCGAAGGATCTGTTCAAATTCAGCCATCCAATTCTGTAACATATACTGAAAAAGACTTTTTGACAAATTAGCTGTCCTAGTAAATTTAACATACTGAATGGAAATAACACACAATCCCGGAAACTTTTGTTCACATCCCTGCTGAGTTATTTGTCATAATACATCTAGTTGTATCTGGACAAGATCTATGAGTTGATTAACCAGCATGAGACCTCTCTGTATCTTGACATTAGCTGAGGCCTGTTCATCTATGACTGTAGTCACTGAGGCTGACAAAGTGTTAATGGTGTCAGTCGTCTGGACCTGTCCAGACAGAGCCAAGGCTGTCTGAATTAAGGCTAAACCCAGTTCCCAGTTAGTGGTAAAAAAGCAGGAGGATACTTGAGCATTATACATCACCGTCATTGGGAGTGGAAATATCGACATTATCCCCCAACGCTGCTCTCTCATTGGACAAAATAAGGCCCAAATGCTGCATAATATCCCTTCCCCAGAGGTTAACCGGGAGTGGGAGCACATAAGGTATGAATTTCCCTTGCTGTCCTTCAGAGGATTCCCACGTCAAGGCAACGGAGCTTATAGTGGGACATGATTGATATCCTAGGCCCTGTAATGAATGAGATGACTCTGTGGTGGGCCATGCTTTGGGCCACCAATGTGTAGAAATTATACTTTTATCTGCTCCGGTATCAAGGATGCCTTCAAACTCTTTTCCGTTGATCTTAAGGCAGAGCTTAGGTCTATTATTCAAAGATACAACCAAATAGGCAGAATCATTTCCTGAGGAGCCCATCTTCTTTATCTCAGGTCCTGCAGATTTTTCCCTGGTATTATCAGGGAGGAGCAGCAGCTGAGCTATCCTATCTCCTTTACTAATAGAAAAAACGCCTTTAGGGCTTGAGCACAGGACCTGTATTTCAGGGGAATGTTGACAATCCATAACTCCAGGGTGGACTACTAAGCCCTGTAAGGTGAGTGAACCCCGGCCGAGAATAAGGCCCATGGTTCCCGGGGGCAAGGATGGTATAGGCTCCACTGGCACCGGCTGAATACTCATTTGAGGCATTAGTAGGAAGTCGGAGGCGGCACGCAGGTCCACCCTTGTGGGTCTTCCTGGGTCCTGACAAACCGGTTCCCATATCTTTGAGGGCCCTGGGACCGAGGGCCCGATGACCCGTTTTTTGGCACATAAGCTGATTGACTATCAGGTGGGGGAAGAATTCTGCCCTTTATATCCCTCACAGAGCGACACTGGTCGGTTCTATGATAACCCTTGCCACACTTAGAGCAAAGAGTGAGAGTCCCTCCCTGTTTATCTGGAGCTCTGCAATCTTTCTTAAAATGCCCAGGCTTTCCGCAGTTAAAACATGTCCTCTGATCATTTCTGCTCATGGAGCGGTTCTGAGATTGGAGGATGGCGGCCGCTAAGCCTGCATTGGTGAGAGGTCCCCCAAGCTCTCGACAGACCCTGAGCCAGTCTTGTAAGCCTTTGTTCTTTCTTGGGGCTATGGCCGCTCGGCACTCCTTTGTGGCTTGCTCATAGATTAGCTGTTCTATCAGAGGCGCAGCTTGTTCTGACTCTCCAAAAATACGCTCTGCTGCCTCTGTCATTCTGGCCACAAAATCTGAGAAGGATTCCTGAGGTCCCTGGATTATCTTTGTTAACTGACCAGTGGTTT
This sequence comes from Mus musculus, assembly GCF_000001635.26. Lineage (NCBI taxonomy): Eukaryota > Metazoa > Chordata > Mammalia > Rodentia > Muridae > Mus > Mus musculus. Next base: position 42,464,546 of record NC_000070.6, read on the forward strand.
CACCTGCTCGAGAGAGCGCCTTCCAGGCCCTAATAGCCGTGGAAGAAATCTGGGCATAAGCTCCCCAATGGTAGTTTGTCTGATCAGCAGAATAAGCTCCCTGACCCGTTAACAAGTCAAAAGTCCAATCTCTCTGCTCTGGAGTCAAAGCAGCTGCGTTTGCTCGGGCCTGCGCTTGTGCAGCTTCGTGCCAAAGCGCTCTCCATTCCATATATTTGCCCATACTAGGGAGAGCGGCTTTTACAACCGTTTGCCAGTCAGCAGGAGTTAGTGCCATGCCGGCGAGCCTGTCTAACTGCACCAAGGTAAAATTAGCATTGGTTCCATATTTACGGACCGACTCGGCAATTTCTTTAATTTGTAAGTATTCTACCGGAGCGTGGACACGCCCACCCTCGGCTCCTTCAAAGACCGGAAATGCCTGTTGTATTTTCCTTTGTTCCTCTCTGGGAATGAATGAGTCTGCGCACTGCCTCTCTGCGCACTGCCTCTCTGCGCATTGCTGACGCACTACGCAGGGCGGGGACTCCGCATAGGGCGGACCTTGAAGCCGACTGCCCTGAGGCCAATCAGCAAACTGGCCTTCGCCAGCCGCTTTTGGCTTTTTTCTTGACCAATTAGCTGGCTGGTAATGGGCTGCTTCTTCCTCCCAGTCTGTTTCCTCAGAGGAGAATTCTTCATCTGCTTCAGAACTACTAAGAGCTGGCTTCCTGAGCTCATCTAGTGACGAGTATCTCCTAGAGACCTCCGCTAATTGATCTTTCTTCTTTTCCCTTTTTCCTCTTTTTCTTCTAATCTCTCTCCAGGTATTCCTACCTAACCTTAACTTTTCCTCGGGTTCAAGACCCTTGGAAAGGCCTGTATACTTATTTTGTGTACCATATTTTCTCTTTGCTCCTACTCTCTCTCCCCGCTTTACTTCTGATAGCTTGTCCTGAATTTCATCTAGAATCCGCCCTATCTTAACCACTTGATAACATGTGAAAAGGAACAAAAGGGCTCCTAACATTAGAAAAAATTCAAGGCCAAACATTTTCCACTTTACTTCTGATAGACTGTCTTGAATTTCGTTAGAAAGTTCAAGGCCAGGCTTACCTCGTAAAGCTGTACTCACTGGTACTCTCGTTCCCCAGCTGAAAAGTTCTGAATTCATACAGTTGAATCCTTCTTAACAGTCTGCTTTACGGGAACCTTTATTACCGCGACCCGCAGTTCTGGTTCTGGAATGAGGGATCTTCCTTGCGCCAGTCCCGAGTTTTTTCTCGTCCCGGATTTCGGCACCAATTGTTATTAGACGCGTTCTCACGCCCGGCCAGGAAGAACACCACAGACCAGAATCTTCTGCGGCAAAGCTTTATTGCTTACATCTTCAGGAGCCAGAGTGTAAGAAGCAAGAGCGAGCGAGAAGCAAGAGAGAGAGAAAAGCAAGAGAGAGAGAAAACGAAACCCCGTCCCTCTTAAGGAGCATTCTCCTTCGCCTCGGACGTGTCACTCCCTGATTGGCTGCAGCCCATCGGCCGAGTTGACGTCACGGGGAAGGCAGAGCACAAGTAGTCATAAGATACCCTTGGCACATGCGCAGATTATTTGTTTACCACTTAGAACACAGCTGTCAGCGCCATCTTGTAACGGCGAATGTGGGCGCGGCTCCCAACAGACATGGAAGACAGTCAAAGCGAGGAATCCATTGTCCCAGATCGTCCTCTGAGAAGTCAGTGATGGCCTCCTTATTAACTGCTCCCCATATTGTAGACAGTAAGCTCCGGCCTCGCTCCCGGCAGCTTGGCTCTGTCTCAATATTAGGCAACTCCCGCCATTGCCCTCGGCACTGTCCTAGGTTGGCTTATGCCACTCACCACAGAAACCTACCCTAGCTCCCAGGGTTTACTTCAGAAATGCTCTTCTGGTATTGGAGACCGCCCTGCATGGTGACAGTTTCTAGGCTCCCCAACCTCTGTATCCCTTTAAGAGCACAGCATTGTCATTTTCTTTGATGAACAGGTAGGGACTGCACTACCCAAAATGTATTTTCTATCTCCGAATGAGTTGTCTGTCGTCTTTGTCTCTGCTGTACATTATTAAGAGAAGGTATGAAGGAAATAAAAATGCCCTCATCCTGGGAAGGAGACTTGAACTTACTTCAGACAAGTCAGTTTTCCTTACCCCAACCTAGAATGTGAATTAAACACTTGACCAGAAAGGAAGTCTCTCGTGTATTATACAATAAAGATAAAGATCAGGCTTGAGTTCCTTCACCAAACTCTGCCTGGCTCATATTTTGGGGCCAAAGGTAAAGCGATAAGGGAAAAATTGTGATGTTCTCAATTTAATTATGAAAGTCAAGGGCTGGAATGAAAAAGAAGTAAAAGAAATTAGTGACGGCAGAGAACCATCAAAAAAGATTCTTCACGGTTTGGGACCTTTCCATCCCTTCACAGTGAGTCCTTGGATGTTACTTCCTTGAGTTCTCAAGGTACCTGCAAGAAAAAGGATATGTCTAAGCCCTCCACAGATGCTCAGCCCTCAGGGGTACTCTCGGGCCTTTTCTTACCCAAAACACCATGTAAGTCAGCCTTTCCCTCTTCCCCGACCTCTCTGAATGGCAAGACTCCCTGTGAGCGTGAAGGAGCACAGATTACTGTCCCGTTCCTGTCGCTGGCTGAGTGTGAAGCACTGGAACGCCACCTCCTAAAGAAACAACTCAGCAAGCTTCAGTGGGGCCTGCCAGCTCTCCTCCTCCAAAACCAGCGCCGAATGCTGTGTGAAGCACCCAGTGAGGCTAAGACAGTAAAAACTTCCTTGGCAAGGAAGCCCTTTTTACATCCCACCAGGGACATCTTCCCAGAGCACGCAGGAAGGCTGCTGGAATTCCACCTGCAGAAGCATCTGATTCACCTCCGCTGGGGGCTGCCCCAGAGGATCCAGCGCTCCATGAATATGCTGCTCTCCTCAACAGACCCGCAGTCCCTGCCCTGTGGCAGCAGTAGCTTACCCAATGTGAGCATCTCACAGCCCGGGAAACCAGAGGCCAATGGGCCTGGTGACATGTTCTCACTCACAGCGGGCAAAAGGGACAATCCCCATGCCACACTTGTTTGCCAAGACAAGGGAAATGTTGAAAAGCCATGTTGATTCCAAATGTGAACAGATCCGGGAGGGCAAGGTCCCGGCCCAAGTCTGGAAATCTTGGGAATGCAAAATTCCTGGAAGCTTAGCAACAGTGGCTCCCTTCCCTTGGATTCCACAAGGCCAATGCAGGAAGTTACAGGCAGAAAGTAAAAGTGACCCTGACTTACTTCACAAAGTTGTTCCCTGGAAACCAAAGACCCTCAGCCAGGAGACACAAACCTTATCTGGTACTCTCTTTGAACACTGTAAGAAGCCCCAATCCCTGCCTAAGGAAACCATTAAGAAACTGGAGACAACTTTACATCATAAGTATCTGGCCTTCCTGTCAGGCCTGCCTGCCCTTTACTGTGTAGCTCTCTCTAGGCCTGCATCCCCAGCAGTCACTAGCCAACCTAGACTCAGAGAGAAGATGCCCAAAGCTGTCAAAAGCCCATCAAATGCTCTGACTCAAATAACCCCACTTGAGCCCTGCGCTCAGGATGACAGTGGGGTGTCTGCGGACACTGCAGAAGAGTTCCAGCCTGGAGCAGAGGCGGACAGAAGGACAGAGAAGGTGCCTGCAGAGAGTCAGCCTCCCCCATGCAGACCCTACCCAATAAACACACATATCTTGGCCAAACTGAATTTCCACCTGAAAAAAAAGATCCTAGCAATGCAGTTTGGGATTTCTGAAAAGGAAAAGAGAGAATACAAGGAGCTGGGTACAGCCGACCTAGAGAGCGAATCCATCCAGGAATTTCTCAGAAGTCTACACATGTCAGAGAGCACACTGCTTCAGGAACAGCCTGTCGCATGCCCATCTCTGCCAGCCCCAAATGCAAAAGGGGTCCACCCTAAAAAACAGCCAGCTTCTGCAGTACAGGATGTGTGTCAGGCGCAAAGGCCTCCTCCTTCCAAAGCAGTGCCCCATAGTTCTGCCCAGCAGAGCTCCAAGGCCTCGCAATCCCAAAGGGATAAGACCCAAGTCTGTGTTGACATGGAAGCTGGAGGGAAAAGGTTCAACCTAGAGAAATCCAAAGTCGTGGGGGACCTTGGAGAAGGGGACGCAGGTCTTGGGTTTTCCCTGGTCAGTCAAAAGACACGCCAGGATGGAGAGCAGGAGAAGAGGCTCCTGCACAGACCACTCCAGGGCTCCTCACAACAGGGTCACACCTTTCATCTTGAGGATGCCTGTCCACACAGTCCCCGGGTCTCACTATGTAGCCCTAGCTGACTCAGAACTAACTCTGTAGGCAGGTCAACCTCTAACTCTAAGAGATCTACCTGTCTCTACCTCCAGAGAACTGGAATTAATGGCATACCACCATGCTGACCCTTCTCCCTCCTTTAAATCTGGTTTGTAACTTCTATCCTATTGCCTGTCGTTAATGGGATAGCCTTGGATTCATGTGTATATCCTGATCTCAACAACTTGGTCAGGTCTTAAATATCCACAAAAGGAGGGTCTTGCCCAGTGGCAGAGCACTAGCCTCACATATGAAGGCTTTTGATTTGCTCTTGAGTTCTATAGGGAAAAATTCAGAACACCAGTGACCCCAATACTTGAGAATGTTCAGAAGTTAATTATGGCAAAGATAGGTGCATGCCAGAAACTGTTCTCAGGGACAGACTCTCTTTTAAGATCTACCAAAGTCAGGTGTGAGTTCACGACCCTCTTTAGAACCCCACCTACCACACATCACATGAAAAGCCTCAGTTTACCCAGGGTCCCATGCCTGCAGACTACTGACCCCCTACAGTCTGACATAGCAGGTAAAAGGGAACAACAAACTAGGCAGACATGCCTGATCCAAGTCACCCTTAGGGAACCATCAAAGTCCCAGGTGCCCCAGAAGGGGGCCCTGGCACAGGCATGGTTCCTTTTATAGCTCTATGGCAAGCTTAAATGTTAGCTGCAAGCCCAGCCTTACAGCCATACTCCTAATCAAACTCCAGCCTCATTCCCAGAAAGAGAAGGGTGGTGTGGTAAATGCCAACAAGGTGCTTGAATGGCCAAATGAGCACAGAAGGCTTTGGTGTTCCTTCTCCCTTGGACCTGGATGGCCACCTGCCCTGCTTGGATAGCTCTGGAGAGACTTACAGCCTCACACAGGGAACCTAGAAAGCAGCCCAGCAGACTCTCCCCATATCAGAGCAGAATTGCACATAACCATATATCCCTCCCTGAATTGTCTTAGAAGTTCAGAACCAACCTCCAACATACAATGTAAACTCCTTGGCTGATCCTAACCTCAAACCCAAATTCAGTGCCCGACTCCATTCTGTCTTCAAAAGACCAATCCAACATATGCCAGCCTTTAACAGCAAGAATCACAACCCAGTTCAAAACCCCACACTAACATCAGCAGGATCCTTCCCTGTGCTGGCCATAACCCTATTCTAATCTGCTCCCCCAAACCCGTTTTTTGTTTGTTTACTTGTTTGTTTTGTTTTGTTTTATTCTGTTTTTTTTTTTTTTTTTTTTTTGGCATGGAAAACTTTATGTGCCAAGATTGTTAGCCACACTAAGAGCAGCAGAGAGGATGACTCCTCTTCCTCTCATCTGTCACCTTCACTGCATAGGTAATGAGTTCACTGGAGAGAGCAAAGTAGCTGCAGGTCTCTTGGGAGAAAAACAAGACTTTCAATAGCCTTTTGGAAGAGAATGATAATTACAGTAAGATGTAGCTAAGTGTCCTGGCTAATTTACTGTCAACTGAACACAAGCTAGAGTCATTTGGGAAGAACCCTCAATTGGGAAAATGCCTCCATGTTAGTAAACAGCACTCCTCCATGGCCTCTGCATCAGCTCCCGCTTCCAGGTCCCTTGAGTTCTTGACCCAACTTTCCAGGACGATGGACTACAAGCTACAGGATGAAATAAGCCCTTTCTTTCCCGAGGTTTCTCTTGGTTGTGTGGTTTTACCATAGCAACAGAGACCCTGTCTAAGATGCTAGGTAAAAATGCTAATTAGAATAAGGTTGTGGGGAGAGGGGGCAGGGCAACATGTGAAACTAATTGAGTACTACAAGATGTTGAGAAAAGAGGACAGAAAGAAATATCCCATGCTGAACCAGAACTGGTTATGTGTGCTTTGACTCATTTTGGCAGAATACATGGTGAGATACAGTTTCTATCATGAGATGGGTCCTACTATGAGACAGGACCACAAAATAAAGAGGGAAAAGAAGGAAGGGGCTGGGCGGGGAGACAAGAGGAGCACATGGATATTAAAGGGTGACCATTTGGGACTGGACAGCCATTTCCTATGAACTTCCCTGGGGAGGCCCTCCTCTCCCAGCTTCCCTCAGCTGCCTCTGGGTAGGGCTGGTGCCTTGTGGACTTTTCTATCCACTTTGGCGTGTCCATTGGTGAGCAGGTTCTATTTAGGAATGTATATGTACACACATGTATGTGCCTGCAGGAGCCAAAAAAGGAGGCCACGAAACTGAAGAAGAACAAGGAAGGGTTATGGGAGGGTTTGGAGGGAGGAAGGGAGAAATGTAGTTGTATATTAAATATATTGCATTATATTATATTACACTCTCAAGACTGTATAAAAATAAAAAGGGTGGTTGACTTATGAAGGCTCGGTCCGAGTCAATTTATTAACCCACTCATGAATTAACATGTCAGTGGATTAATAAGTTGTTGCTTGCATGTTTTGTTATAGCCACGCTCCTTGTGCTCAGCTTGCTCTGTGTTACCATGGCCATCACAGATGTCAGGCAGATGCTGCCACCAGGCTCCAGAACCTTGAGGAAATAGATGATTTCTTTATAAGTTTTCCTCATCAATTATGTCATCTGTGGCATTCTTATGGCAACAGAAAATGGACTATTCTATGATTATAGGAAATTATAGGTCACAACAAATGATAAAGCTTCTGGAATATAACAGAGAATGTCTTCATTATGACTTAAGAAAAGCTGTGCCGCAGATCTAGCCCAGGGACCCCGCATACCAGGCAAACATTCTCCCATGGAGTTGCATCTCCAACCCTTTCATTAGGAATTTCTCGATGGTAAACAAAATTCCTTTAAAAATTACAGAGCACTAATCCTAAAATGAGATTGATACATTGGTGCATTTTAAACATCAGGGTTTCCTTTTAAAGAGTGGTGTGGTGGTTTGAAAAAGAGTGACAGCCCCTACCCCCCCCCACACACACACACACAGATTCACACATTCGGAAGCTTAGCCATCAGGGAGAGTAGTTTCCAAAGGAATGACCTCAACAAACAAAGGAAGCCTGAAGGTTTTATCTGGGGGCCTACCCACAGTCACATAAGAAAACACATTAGGAACAAGCATAGTCTATGGATGCTCACGTTCCTGAATAGTTACAGTTTAGCATCATTGTCTTTGTTAAGGTTTCTACTGCTGTGGTAAAGACCCGACCAAAGCAACTTAGGGAGGAAAAGGCTTTATTCAGCTTACACTTCCAGTTAATAGTCCATCACTGAGGGAAGTCAGGCCAAGAACTCCAGCTGGACAGGGACCTAATACAGCAGGAACTGGTCAGAGGCCATGAAGAGGTGCTGATAACTGCCTTGCTCTCCATGACTTGCACAACCTGCTTTCTCATACCACCCAGGACCACCTGCCCAGGAGTAGCACCATCTACAATGGGCTGGTCCCTCCTGCATCAATAACTAAGCAATACAAAGCCAAGCAGCTGAAACAGTTCTGAAATTGATCCATCCTCGAACCAAACACCTTTATTTACAGAGGAAATCAATATGAGCAGGTTATTAAGCGCTTTGAATAGGCACTTCAGTGCACTATGTTCTTCGGGAAGGATCATCTATAGTGTGCCTGCCTCCATAACAAAAATAGAAAAGATAATGTGGTTTTGATTTTCTTGTGAATTTGTGGGTTTTTCAAGACAGGATTCCTCTGTGTAAACTTGGGTGTCCTTGGAAATTGCTGTGTCAACCTGGCTAGCCTCAAACACAGATCTGACTGCCTTTGCCTCTCTAGTACTGGGATTAAAGGTATATGTCACCACTGCCCAGCCTATTCTAATTTTTTAATGGAATTTTTCTAAGTAAGTAAGAAATTATATTTTAAGGATCTCTTATCAATTCAGTCCTAGTTTCTGCCTCTGTAAAATTACACATATTATCTACAGTTAATAAATTAACCAACCTGTAACAGTACTTATGCTTGAAAGATCTTTCTTTTTGTAGTTTTAAGAACTTAATTTACATGTACAGGATGCCCTCAGCAGACATTAAATCATGTGTAGAATGTACTCATCTTCAAAACTGCAGGATTATGCATCTGAATAAGTGTGCTGTTGTCAAAGAAGTAAGAAACAAAACAAAATAAAAAACTCAGAACTCCTGCATGATTAAAAAAAAAAAAAAGAAAAAGAAAATAACACACAAGATTGCCTATAGACCAACCTATGGAGTCATTTTCTTAGTTGTAATTTCCTTTTCTCAAATGACTTTAGCTTGTGTCAAGTTGATAAAAACAAAACAAAACCCAACCAGGACAGTTCATGAAAGGACAGTTGACTGGTTTTGGTCATGCTTAGCTCAGCGTTCTGGGCCACAAGTTTAAGAGGTTAAACAGGTAGACACGAGCATTTTAGGGGTATGCTCCACTGGGGTCCTAGGGACGGCTGACAGGGGGGCCTCTTGGCAGGTGACTTAGGGTTTCTCTTGCTGTGAACAGACACCATAACCACTGCAACTCTTATAAAGGACAACATTTAATTGGGGCTGGCTTACAGTCCAGAGGTTTAGCCCATTGCCATCATGGTGGCTTGCAAGCAGACATGGTGCTGAAGAGGTAGATGAGAGTTCAACATTTTGATCCACAGGCATCAGAAAGAGAAGTGGTTGAGCTTCTGAGACCTCAAAGCCCATCCCCTACTCACATACTTCCTTCCTCCAACAAAGCCACACCTCCTCCAACAAAGCCACACCTCCGAATAGTGCCCCACCCCCACTACCCATGGGCCTATGGGGGCCATTTTTATTCATGCCACCAGAGTAGGGTCAATTTTTTTTTAATCCTTTCACTTCTGCACCCTATTGCTCTGGCATAATAAATCCAGGAAACCATAATTTGACATATATTACAAATATATTATAGGATGGAAATGTTTATAATCTCTCAAACTTTAAATCTCTGGCAGAGATCTCTTTCAGTCTTTCAGGACCTCTCTGAAGTTTGTGTGTGTGTGTGTGTGTGTGTGTGTGTGTGTGTGTGTGTGTGTGTGTGCGCATAGGGGGCTAGAGGACAGCTTTGACTGTCAATCTAATGATACTATCCACCTTGTTTTTTGAGACAGATTCTCTCACTGGCCTTGAGCTCACCAACTAGGCTGGCTGGCTAGGGAGTCCAAATGTCTGTCTACCTTTGTCTCTCTGGTGCTGAGATTACAAGTATTTACCACCATGTCCTGCTTTTTAAAATGTGGGTTCTGGGCCTCGAACTCAGGTCCTCCTATTTTATGAGGTAAGGCAACTGCTTTATGGACTGAGCTATCATCTCAGCTCTCATCTGCCAGTCTTTATGGCCAGACATCCTTGACAAGGCTTCTTTTTAAAGCAGGGACTCCTTTAAATCTCCGGTACCTCTGAAATTAGCCAGGGCAGAGGTTATTTTCAACCTCTGCCAGACCTGGGGACCAGTATCAACCTCAGGCTTCAGGCTAACCCCCTTGTGCTTGCTTTCTGATGCATCAAGTTCCTATTTATTTTGTTCTAAGACTCTTGTGGACAACTCAGGGTCCAGGCTCATCCCCTGATTGTGTGAAGTCACTGGAGTGGCTTCCAACTTTGCCCAGAAGCACATGAGCAGTGTAGGGTTAGTGAGATGCTCTTGTGCAGGGGTCAAGCCAGGAAGGCTGCCTCTCTTCATTGACTCTGTGCCAAGTTTACATAAGACTGTTCAGCACAGACTGGAAACAAGACAGATTGTGGGCTAAGAACCCCAGCATGCATTTCTTGGAAATTGGCCTCTGTCCTGGCTGGTTTTATGTTAACTTGACACAAGCTAGAGTCATTAGAGAGGAGGGAGCCTCAATTGAGAAAATGCCTCCATTACATCAGGCTTGTAGGCAAGCCTGTGGGGCATTTTCTTAATTAGTAATTGATGGGGAAGGGCCCCACCCACTGTGGGTGGGGTCACCCCAGGCTGGTGGTTCTCACATCTAGAAGAAAACAGGATGAGGGAAGGCTTCAGGGACCTGAAGAAGATAAGGACTCCACAGGAAGACCACAGAGTCAACTAACCTGGACCCTTGGGGGCTCCAGAGACTGAGCCACCAACCAAAGAGAGAGCATGGGCTGGACCTAGGCCCCCTGCACATGTGTAGCAGATGTGCAGCTTGGTCTTCATGTGGGTCCCCCAACAACTGGAGTGGGGGCTGTCCCTGACTCTGTTGCCTGCCTGTGGACTTTGTTCCCCTAACTGGACTGCTTTGTTTGTCCTCAGTGGGAGAGGATGCACCTAGTCCTGCAGTTACTTGATGTGTGTGTGTGTGTGTGTGATACCCAGGGAGGGGCTCCCCTTCTTAGAAGAGAAGGGGAGGAGAGGAGGGAGTGAGGGAAGAATCTGTGACTGGGGAGGGGTCCTGTAGAGTGAATAAATTAATTAATAAATAAAAATTAAACTGGGCTGGTGAGATGGCTCAGCGGGTAAGAGCACTGACTGTTCTTCTGAAGGTCCTGAGTTCAAATCCCAGCAATCAACATGGTGTCTCACAACCATCTGTAATGAGATCTGACACCCTCTTCTGGTGCGTCTGAAGGCAGCTACAGTGTACTTATATTTACTAAATAAATAAATGTTTGGGCCGGAGCGAGCAGGGACTGAGTGAGCAGAGGTCCTAAAAAATTCAATTCCCCACAACCATCTGTACAGCTACAGTGTACTCATATACATAAAAATAAATAAAATAAATCTTTAAAAAATAAAAAGTAAATAAATAATAAAAATTAAGCTATGGGGAACCACAAAAAATATAAGAAAGAAAGAAAGAAAGAAAGAAAGAAAGAAAGAAAGAAAGAAAGAAAGAAAGAAAGAAAGAAAGCAGGCTGAGCAAGGCATGAGGAGCAAACCAGTAAGGAGCACCCCTCCGTGACCTCTGTACCAGCCCCTGCCTCTGAGTTCTTGCACTGTTTGAATTCCTGTTCTGACTTCCTTCAATGATGAACTATGATGGGGAAGCTCAAGCCAAACGAACCTTTTCCTCCCGAATTTGCTTTGTTCACAGCAATAGTAACCCAAAGGAGGACAGCTTCTAAGCCAAATAAAAGGTTCTCAAACGCATAAGAAATCACAAATCCTGATAGCTGAGGCCACATGAAGTTACTACACAGGCCTCCAGAAAAGGCAGGTGGCTGCCAGGGAGGAGCTGGCAGGGCCCTCAACAACCTCCCTGGGGCTGCTGCTCTTCTGTCTCCCGGCTAAGGAGTTGGAACCATGTGCAGACCACCCTGTGGTGTGGGCTTCTGTGCTGGTTTGTCACTTGCAGGCAGAAGATGTC